>NC_054709.1:28292916-28303711 GCF_016097555.1 Gigantopelta aegis | reverse complement strand
CTCGCCATTTTTCTCCCCAGGAAATATCACTATGTAAAATTAGTCTAATTCAAAACACGTTCATGAATCGCCGTCTAGTTTGAGATATTAAATGGGTTAATCCGAAACTTGGGGTAATTTGAAACTACCATAGGAGGGCTGGAGGTGACTCGGGCTATGGCAAACACGCACACGTGTACGCACTTTATGACACCAGAGGGGTCTAGACTGTGGCGAGCGAATTTTATAGCGGGTTGAGTAATCATCTCCTTGAAAATAAATTGAAAACAATAACAAAATGCTTGAGCGGGGGGAGGTGGGTCATAGGTTTTAACGTGCACGGTGCACATTCAGAACAAGCTGTTGTAGCGCACGCCTGTCATGGGCACAGGTGTCGACTTTCACCGGCTCCTCCGCCCAGGGCAGAAAAAAGGTTTGGGGTGGGTGGGAGAGAGGGTCGCTCTCGCTGGTTTGGTGGCGGGCGAGGGTTGGGTTCGGTGCTATTGAATTGGGAAATATTCTGTAGGATTAAAGCCAATTAGAAAATGTTGCGCAATTTCTTGAAAGTAATTTTGAACGCCTAATTTAGAATGGTTGACCAAAATTGAAAATGGAGATAATTGGTTGATTTGACTTAGTTGATCGAAAGGTAGCTTCTTGCTGGAACCTTTTGGGGATTGGGTAGAGTGAGCCGGTATTCTTTTGTCCGACTCCAGTGCAGTGCTTATTAGGGAGCCAGTTTTCTTTTACCTGGCTCCCCATGGGCAATGGGCAACTATATTTACGTGCCCCTATCCACAAGGGTTCAGGCACGCCCACCCCGGATTCAGCCTCTGACATCGCCAGTTGTCGATTCCGGGGCGGGGGGGTTAGGGTTAGGGTTAGGGTTAGGCTCCCCATGGACTGTAGACCCGTCTGTCAGGTCAGGTCATTGGGCTTAACGTGCACATTCAGAGGAAGCTGTTTTAGCGCACCCCTGTCATGGGCACAGGTGCCGGCCTCGGCCGGCTCCTCCGTCCAGGACAGTGAAGGGTTGGGGTGGGTGGGAGAAGGGACCACCGGCACTGGCAGGTGCAAGAGAGTATCAGCAGCCCGACCGGAATTGGTAACAGGCAGGGGAGGGGGGTTGGTTTTGGTGCTATGGAATTTGGAATGTCCCGTAGGATTAATGCCAAAGGGGAAAAGGTTCGCAATTTAAATCATGGATATTTGGCGTATTTTTTACCGGTCCGCCGAATTGGAAAGGAGAGCTATATATGTTTTGGAACTTAGTTTGCCGAGAGTAGCTCGTTATATTGGGACGTAGTTGGTGTTGAGATATCTCCCTAGGTTGCCCAATAGGGGCCCTTATAAGGAAGGGCCTGATCTATTCAAGTCATGGCATGACAACCCGGGGGAGACTCGATATCAGTTTGTGTATGTGTCCGGGAGGTAAAGATCGGTCTGCATCCGTTGTTATCCTTCTGTCCATCCTTCCTTCCTTCCTGTCTTTCCTGAATCCTCTTCTTCTGAGGGGCGAGATGTAGCCTAGTGGCAAAGCGTTCGCTTGATGGGCGGTCGATCTGGGATCGATCCCCGTCAGTGGGCTGATTGGACTATTTCTCGTTCCAACCAGTGCACCACGACTGGTACATCAAAGGCCGTGGTATGTGCTATCCTGTCTATAGGATGGTGCATATAAAATATCCCTTGCTGCTAATCGAAAAGAGTAGCCTATGAAGTGGCGACAGCGGGTTTCCTCCCTCAATATCTGTGTGGTCCTTAACCATATGTCCGACGACATATAACCGTAAATAAAATGTGTTGAGTGCATCGTTAAATAAAACATTTCCATCCTTCCTCTTCTTCTGTCTTTCTCATCATTAATTCATTTCAACTTATTTTCGTGCTTATATCCAATTAAGGTTCAAGCACGCTGTCCTGGGCACACACCTCAGCTATCTGTGGGCTGTCTATCCCGGACAGTGGGTTAGTTGTTAGTGGTTAGTGAAGGAGAAGAGGGTGTAGTGGCCTTACACTTACCCATTGAGCCCTAAAGAACTCGCTCTGGGTTGGAGCCGGTACCGGGCTGCGAACCCTGTACCTACCAGCCTGTAGTCCGATGGCTTAACCACTGCGCCACCGAGTCCGGTTGGAAGGAAGGAACTCTATTTACGTGCCAGTATCCACTACAGGTTCAGGCACGCCTGCCACGGATCCAGCCTCTGACAAAGCCAGTGGGTGGTTCCGGGGCAGGCGAGTCCGGTTGACTCGTTTGTATACGCACGCACTCTTGTGTACCGAACTTCTTTGGCACCTAGCCAAAGTACAAATTATAACGATTACTCAGCATAAAACAAATAATAGAGAAAAAAACAATGAGTATTGATTTCCGAAAAGATTTCCGGGTGTTAACGATGGTAATGACGTCAGACAGACGGATATTTACAGACTCCGATTAATCCTAACAAGCGCTTTAATGTGATCACATTTGAAGTAATTCTTATGCACTGGCCTACTCAGATGTGTTTCCTTAAATAGGTAGTAATTGATAGATTGGTAGTCACGGGTGAGCAGTAGACCATGAATACGAACAATATAATATGAACGGTGGTGTCGTGGTTAAGCCATCGGACATAAGGCTGGCAGGTACTAGGTTCGCAGCTCGGTACTGGCTCCCATCCAGAGCGAGTTTTAGCGACTCAGTTGGTAGGTGTAAGACCACTACACCCTCTTATTTCTCACTAACCACTAGCAAATAACACACTGTCCTGGACAGACAGCCCCGATAGCTGAGGTGTGTGTGCGCCCAGGACAACGTGCTTGAACATTAATTGGATATAAGCACGGAAATAAGTTGAAATGAAATGAAATTAAAACGCATAAAAGCACACACACATATACATGTAGCTTCAGAGGGGCAGAGAGAGAGAGAGAGAGAGAGAGAGAGAGAGAGAGAGAGAGAGAGAGAGAGAGAGAGAGAGAGAGAGAGAGTGAGTGAGAGAGAGAGAGAGAGAGAGAGAGAGAGAGAGAGAGAGAGAGAGAGAGAGAGAGAGCGTTAAAGTTTGTTTTGTTTAACGACACCATTAGAGCACATTAATTGATCATCGGCTATTGGATGTCAAACATTTGGTAATTCTGACTCGTAGTCACTAGAGGAAACCCGCTACATTTTTCCTAATGCAGAAAGGGATCTTTTATATGCACTTTCCCACAGACAGGAAAGTACATACCACGAGAATGAGAAACAAAACCCCAACCAGCTGAATGGATCCATCGAAGTGGTTCGATTCTGTGACGCAAGCACCTCAAGCGAGCACTCAACCGACTGAGCTAACTCCTGCCCCTGCAGAGAGAGAGAGGAGAGAGAGAGAGAGAGAGAGAGAGAGAGAGAGAGAGGAGAGAGAGAGAGAGAGAGAGAGAGAGAGAGAGAGAGAGGAGAGAGAGAGAGAGAGAGAGAGAGAGAGAGAGAGAAGGGGAGGAGGAAGAGAGAGAGAGAGAGAGAGAGAGGGGGAGAGAGGGAGGGAGGGAGAGTGGAGAGAGAGAGAGAGAGAGAGAGAGATAGAGAGGAGAGAGAGAGAGAGAGAGAGAGAGAGAGAGAGAGAGAGAGAGAGAGATCTTGCGCACTGTAAACAAGTGCAATAAATAACGTGACAAAACAATTGGTATGTGGTTCTATATTAATTACATGATACCTTTCTATATTACGATTAATAAACGTGATATATAGATACCAAAAGATAGCAAAATATGTGTTTCATTACAGAGGCACTTCAATCAATTAACAGAGCTGATTTCGTCTGGAAA
The DNA here is from genome assembly GCF_016097555.1 of Gigantopelta aegis. Lineage (NCBI taxonomy): Eukaryota > Metazoa > Mollusca > Gastropoda > Neomphalida > Peltospiridae > Gigantopelta > Gigantopelta aegis. The sequence goes on along the minus strand of NC_054709.1, from coordinate 28,299,946 downwards.
GTTGGTTCAATTTTATGGAATTGATGGAATCTTAGTGATTAAGTAATTCATTTCAAAATTACCCTATACGAGAGAATGTTCTATATAATTCGCTACTCGGCTGTGAAATCTATATGTTACGCCCATCACTTAACAAAGCTTAATAAACTAAAACATTTAATATTGTCTCTATCATCGCTGCTTGTGGCATTATACACACAATCGATGTGCTATGGTACATCATGATCGGTATGGAAGTGGGTCAATAATGGTGTGGGTGGCATCACGACACGCAGAACACATCTCCACATCTGCCAAGGGAGATGACAGATGGGGCCAATTTCACAGAACATAGTAAGTTTACGTCTGCGACTGATAGTCGTCTTCTGCCATTGGGCTATTTCTCGTTCAAGCCAATGTACGACTACTGATATATCAAAGGCTGTGGTATGTGTTATCCTGTCTATGAGATGGTACATATAAAATATCCCTTGTTACTAATGGAAAAATGTAGCGGGTTTCCTCTCTAAGACTACATGTCAGAATCACGAAATGTTTGATGTCCAATAACCGATGATTAAAACAAATCAGTATGCTCTAGTGGTGTTGTTAAACAAAAACTTTAGCTTTTCACCAATCGTCATGTGCTGCCATTTTCTCATCGTCATGGCGCAGGGTTTTGTGTTCCAGTATGACAAGGAAGGAAATATTTTATTTAACGACGCACTCAGCACATTTTATTTACGGTTATATGGCGTCGGACATATGGTTAAGGACCACACAGATACTGAGGGATGAAACCCGCTGTCGCCACTTCATGGACTACACTTTTCGATTAGCAGCAAGGGATCTTTTATATACACCATCCCATAGACAGGATAGCACATATCACAACCTTTAATGTACCAGTCGTGGTGCACTGGCTGGAGCGAGAAAAAGCCCAATGGGTCCACTGACGGGGATCGATTCCAAACCGACCTCGCATTAAGCCAGCGATTTACTACTGGGCTACGTCTCGACCCCAGGATGACAATGTCAGAGCTCACCATGCACGTGTTGTCACAGATCATCTACAGAGGCATCAAATCCAGACTTTGCCTTGGCCATCAATGTCCCCTGACCTTTCGCCCATAGAACACGTGTGGGATATCCTTAGTAGACGTATTTAGCAACGTTAAATAGTATCGCGGACGCTGGTAGAATTAGACAGGACACTGCAGGAAGAGTAGCGAAGGGGAGGGAACTACATTAATGTGCCCACATCCTTACGGTTCAGGCACGCCCACCATGGACTCGGGTTCTGACTTCGCCAGTTGTCACGGGGATTCTATAATTCCCGTAACTGAATAAAACACGATTATCAAAATGTCTCTCCTACTTGTATATCTATTAGATCTCTCTGTAACAGGCTGTTAACCCTAGTATGGCTCGTCTCTAGGTATGATCAGAGATACGATCTTATATAAAGTATATATTAATATAGCACGTTAGTTCTCTAGAAAACACAACAAAAACACAATACACTTTGGAATCTGTATTATCCTACGCTGACAAATGTACAGCCGTAGTAGTAAATTAATAACAGCAATAATGACAACCCAGAACTGATCACTTAATTAGTTAATCTCTAGGTGTCTAGTTACACAATATGCGATTCACTTCACCGTTACACCACACCCACACGTGTGATAATTGAGAAACGCTTCCAGGAGAAGTTAATTAATAAAGGAATTACAACACCATTCCTAACTGGTTAATTTATAATTACCCTTACTACTCGTTCAGTAACGTGTGATAATTTAGAAACGCTTCTTGGGGAACTTAATTAATAAAGGAATTACAGCTCTATTCCTAACGGGTTAATTTTTAATTAACCCTTAACTACTCTTTCAGTAATCTGTAACACAAAATTAATACTGGTACCTATCACAATAAAGACAATAACCTACAGTTTTCCTAGGGTCTTCTAGGATGACTGGCTAAGCTTTATATTACCAAATACTCATATAATGTTAGAACAAAAAGTCTACGATTTACTTCGTCAGATGACCGAAGACACTGTCTAAAGAATATTGGTATAATACAGTATTAAAATATTTAAAGTCACATCAATCACATCAAGGTTATACACAGAGCAGAAATGATATTTACCAAGTCCTAACGGACTACGTTCCCAGGAAGCTTCCTAATTCGTTCTCCTCGATATCTCTAAAACACTAGCTATTTATTATAAATCAGGATTTTGCCTGGGAGTACAAGGCGGTACCTCACGTATCATCTCATAGTCTGACTCTACTAGAGTCGGTATTATTTCTCTCTGATCGTGAGACTTACTGACGCCATCGTCGCCAAAATCACGGTTGTAAAACCGCAATCGCAGAGGTATTACGTAACTACTCGCCACATGGCCTCCGCAGCTGGACTAAGTGCATATTGGAATGTCCGATCGTGCGAAGTATTACGTAACAAATTGCCCATCTGGGCTACGGGCAATAAACTGCACACGGCCCTCTAACACAATTAAAATCGCCACAGGCGAAACAAATTTAAGAGCATGTACCGTGACACCAGTCTACGATTCCATGGCGGGAGCAGGAAGAGTAGCACCAGGTTTCACAAATATACGAATCTTATAAGAACCATGGGAGAAAAGGTGTAATGCATGTATTGACGCTAGAGGAGGTCCAAAACGATATTGACATCTTGTCATTTTCATGACTCCGCCCCTGACTCCACCCCTGATTTTTATGACTCCACCCCTGACTGGCATTAACATTTATTGTGAGACTTAAAACATCTTTCATGTTGTTAAAACCAATGTAATCGATTGCTGACGTAAGTTATGGTTAACGTTGAAATAAATTTTAAAATTATTTCAATGTTACATAGTTTTGGGTAATTTCTGGGAATATCCCCTACTTTCTGTTTGCAGTATAGCTTTTAAATGTAATGAGGTATAGCTAAACAGATATTCTTTTCTCAACTGAAATATCTTCATGCTGCGCATGATTTAATATCTCGTGCGCACGATTTAATATCTCATGCACAGCTTTAATAAGTCGTGCGCACGTTTCAGTAACTCGTGCGCACGTTTTAAATTTTATTATTTTTTCCTTTGTATGTCCCTTCAACGCCGTGGTAGATGGGCTACTTATAACGTATACAATGTTTCTTCATTTGTTTTCATTAAAAGAAAACAAAGTATGTCAACACCGTAACATGTTGTCTTTGCGGAGTTGATAAAATATCTAAATTACCACGTTAGATTTGAAGTATATCTATAAATAGATATGAAATAACTATAAAATGTGCATAGCTATCGATAATCAAATATTCATTTCGCATCCTTATTGTCTTTCCTATGTAATTATAACGTGTAATTATATCCAACTTCTGATTTCAGGTCCGTAGCCAATGTCGGGTCGGGGGGTGGGTCGACCCCCCACTACCGGTGGCTTTTTTTTCAATATGCCCCCGGACCCCCCCCCCCCCTAAAAAAACAACAACAACTCTGGTGCTTCGCGCCCTCGTGTGAGGCTCACCATAAGCCTAAACGACCCCCCCCCCCCCCCTTAAAATCCTGGCTACGGGCCTGGATTTGTATAGGAACTGGAAGCTGTTTTTTGCTCCCTGAAGATACAGCTAAAAAATTATCCTGCTATCATACTGCTTGATTGTCATTTAGAAAGATGAAGCAATAAATGTCCATCATATATAAAACATTTTAATATTTATTCATCGTGATTGTAAGTGAAGTCAACACCGTAACTGTTTGTCAACACCGTAGCATCTTTTTTATATGAAGAATTACTCTCCCACTGAAATTTTATATTTGTAAGAATATGCACTATAGGAATTACAATCATTAATTGAGTTTGGGCCATTGGAATTATTCAAGGAGACGATATAAAATAAAATCTCCCCTCAACAAAGCATCACTTTCACCTATTACGTACGTATCAGCGGCATTGTTTGCGACTCTATTTCGTGCTGGGGTGTCATTAAACATTCATTCATTCATACATACATTCATTCATTCATTCATTCATTCATTCATTCATTCCATTCATTCATTCATTTCATTCATTCATTCTATTTTATTTCATTTCATTCATTCATTTCATTCATTCATTCATTCATTCATTCATTCATTCATTCATTCATTCCATTCATTTCATTTCATTCCATTCATTCATTTATTCATTCATTCATACATTATACATTATGGGCAAATGGCCCATATATATTGCATGTGTGTATGTATGTATGTATGTATGTATGTATGTATGTATGTATGTATGTATGTATGTATATACGTATGTATGTATGTATGTAAGTATGTGTGTGTGTAAGTCTGTATGTGTGTATGTATGTATTTAAGAATGAATGAATGCACTGGCTCAGGAATTTTTTAAAAACTAAAAAATTATTATTTTCTAATTTTGCCCCAGGGATTCGAAATTGATTTTAAATTGACCGTTGTGATATACAAAATATAATTGTTTTTCGGTCAGTCTTGTTTTAAATTTATTTGGCTAGTACTATGTTTTGTTTACAGCCGGATACGATGTATTTGTTTTTAAAAATGTTTGTTAGGAAAGGGATAACAACAAACCAACCACTGAAAAATGGACCGGCTTAGAGGCTTAGACGCAGGCTTAGGCGGCGTGTAGTCGGGTGGAGACTAAGATATCCTTGAGACTTGGATTTTTTCTATATGCAATAACCGGACGTGCTGTAATAGGGTTTTTCATAACAGTTTGCAGATTTAAAAACTCCTCCTTCATAAGTTTACTAATATCAACGCTACGTCGACTGTAAATTATTGGAAAAATTATTTTATCTCTTTTTACAGCTTTACCAGATTCAACGTTGATTCCAAACGGCTGTTTTGTCTGTAATGTACGAATCCAGAAGGCCTCTCGTTCAAGTCTCAAGAAGTCTGTTTCGTCTTTTGAACCAAGTATTGGGGGTTGTTCAATTGGAATTATTTCAAAGTTTTCATCTAACGAATGGTCAGGTAGATTGAAGTGATTGGCGACAGGGGTGTCAACTTCATGCCGAATATCATATTTGTGACAAACTGCTCTAATTCTCAGTTGGTTTTGCGTTTGTCCTACGTACTGTTTTTTACATAAATTACAGGTGATTAGATATACTACATTTTTCGAATCACAGTTCATGTCTGTCCGAATTTGATATTCAATTTTGGTCTGTTGACTTTTGAAAGTCGACTGCGTTTTAAGTAAGCTGTGAAGTCTACACCTGGTTTTGGCACAAGTAGTAGAGGAGCCAGTGCTTATTTGAGGTAATTGGTTATGCTGAAGTTTGTATGGTTTATAGTCTTCAGTTGCCCTAAAGGGATTTTCTAATTCTCGAACAGTTTCAGATTTAATTTTTCTTAAAAACCGTTTTGAATATCCCCTAGGTTTTAAAGCACTAAATAAAAGTGAACAAGCCTCATTGAAATTCTGTTTGTTACTCGAATTTCTGTGAAATCTAATAATCTGAGATTTAACAATGCCTTTAAAGGTGTGGCATGGGTGAAAAGACTTGCAGTGGAGAAGTTGGTGTGTGTCTGTGGGTTTGAAAAACACTTTGTAGTCTAGGTAACCTGATGTTTCAAATTGTGTACCTTTATAAATTGTTACATCCAAAAAGTCAACTGATTTATCTGATATGGTGGCCTTAAGTTTGATATTGTCATCCTGTTGATTTAATAGCTCAAAAAAGTTCCAAAATTCTTGTTTAGAATGTGGCCAAATGATAAGTATGTCGTCGAGATATGTATGTAAGTCTGTATGTGTGTATGTATGTATTTATGTATGTAAGTCTGTATGTGTGTAAGTCTGTATGTGTGTATGTATGTATGTATGTATGTAAGTCTGTATGTCTGTATGTGTGTAAGTCTGTATGTGTGTAAGTCTGTGTGTGTGTATGTATGTATGTATGTATGTAAGTCTGTATGTGTGTAAGTATGTATGTGTGTAAGTCTGTATGTGTGTATGTCTGTATGTATGTACGCACGCACGTGTACCTTTTTGTCCCGCTTTTTGTACACTTTATTCTAAATCTCGCGTGCTTAATCAATAGAATTATTTTCAGTTCGCTTACTTCATCAATAAAAATAGCTTATTTTCATTCCTTTGACGTCGTTAAAAATAAATCTGTTTGAACTATAACATTTAGCTGGCATCCGTCGCTAGTCTGTTATTACCACGCACCACGCTGTGAAACATTTAAAGAAGCCTTATATGGATGAAAGATTCATTAGAACTTCTCTCGTTAAGGGTGGATTAAAAAAAAAAAAAAATCATTTTTTTTTTTTAAAGGAGAAAATTTGAGTCCGCTCAGACAATTTCTAATTTCTGTTTAATCGATGCGGCAAAACCGTTTTTGTCAAAACTGTATTTTTACACAAGACAGAATCGACAGGGTGTTGCCGACCTCATGGGGTGTCGTGGTTAAACCATCGGACATAAGGCTGGTAGGTACAGGGTTCGCAGCCCAGTACTGGCTCCCACCCAGAGGGAGTTTTAACAACTCAATGGATAGGTGTAAGGCCATTACACCCTCTTCTCTCTCACTAACCACTAACAACTAACCCACTGTCCTGGACAGACAGCCCAGATAGCTGAGGTGTGTGCCCAGGACAGCGTTCTTGAACCGTAACTGGATATAAGCACGAAAATAAATTGAAATGAAATGACTGTATATTTTGGCAAAGTCGTGATTGCCTCCATGAATCACTATAGGATTCACTCTCCTTTTTCCTTACTATTGTCATATTAGATCACGATTCTTGAAGAAATATTATTGTGCTTGGCCTTCATATAATATGTACTATTCTGTCTATGTGATGGTGCATATAAAAGATTCCTTGCTACAAATGGAACAACGTAGCGGGTTTCCTCTCTTAGACTATAGGTCAGAATTACCAAATGTTTGACAAATTACCAAATGTTTTTGTTTTTTTTAAAGTTTATTGACCCCAGAAAGCAAATATAATAGTATTAATAAATTAATAAATCAGTGTGCTCTAGTGGTGTCG